>NC_069502.1:409906669-409909169 GCF_027579735.1 Bombina bombina
TGAGTGCATTAAAGCCAATGAAAGATGCAACCACACTGATGTCAGAAGAGCGCAATCCAACTGTTTCTCTCATTGCCCCTCTAAATGCACAACTGCTCCAGAACATGACAGACACCATGGGAGACACACCCATGATCCATGAGATCAAGAATGCCATCAAAACAGATCTCCTGAAGAGGTACAGCAGTGAGGCAGAGAAGAAGATACTTTATACAGCCTCTGCCCTGGATCCTCGTTTTAAGGGACTGCCTTTTATTCTCACAGAGGAGGAGAGATTGGAGATATACAGAGGAGTGACTGAGGAGGCTGCATCCTTGGAGGTAATTTTAATTGCATCATGTTTCTTGAATAGATGTGAGCTGTTGTATGCATTTATTTATGCATTACTGTCTCTCTGAGCACACACATAGCATTAGCTGGCTGGCTGCTCGAGGTAATAATGAATGCTATTTTTTCTATTCTTTTGTTCAAACACAGATTGAGTGTACTAGTACAGTTACATCTAGGAGGACAAACGTGGATGAAGTGCCACTGCCTGAGGGAAAAGAAACTCTGGAAGAAGAATCAGCCATCGAGGAGGATAACCCTTCTCCTCCCAAAAGAAAGTCCACATCGCTTCTCATGACTTTGCTGGGACAGTCTTTCACTGACACTGAAGGTACAATAGAACCCAAGACCCCCTATGCCAAGGCTGAAGAGGAAATAGAGAAATATTGTAAAGCCCCATCTCTGCCTCTCACTGAAGACCCTTTGAAATGGTGGCATGTACATGAGGTCATATTTCCCCTCCTCTCTCATTTGTCAAAGCGATACTTGTGTATCCCAGGTACAAGCGTGTCTGCAGAGCGGGTTTTCTCCACTGCAGGAGATGTGGTAACGGCTAAAAGAAGCACCCTCAAACCAGAGCATGTGGATCAACTAGTGTTCTTACAGAAAAACCTACATATTCCATAATTCTGAGTAGTGATTCAGGTTTATAATATTAATATTTAATGTTTTTTGGCACATCCAGAAGAAAGTGCTGTGTGCCCCACTGCCCAGTGCAGACTACTGTTAAGTTATTTTATATTTGTTACTGTTATATAGCTTATAGCTTTTTGAAAAATGAAGCTTAAAACCTTGAGTAAATCTTTGTTGGATCACAAAATATACTAGTACACTACACGACACGACCGACCACGTCACTCTGTCACAGTCACACACACACACACACAATACAAAAGAAACAACACACAACTGCACACACCTCATGTGTGCGTGTCAGTCAGTGTCACCCTTCACCATGATTCACTCTTTTTATTATGTGTGTTTTTTTTGGTATTGTTTGACTGTGTGTGACTGTGACTGTGTGTGTGTTGTGTAACAATATATTTGTGATCCCATAAAGATATTGATAATCAAAGTTAGTAAATCTAGTAGTTCAATGCTACTTCTTGTTTAATGTCTATTACTACTTCTAGTGTTACTGTGATGTTTGCCAATCAGGAAGTGCTCTGTTTTGTAGATGTTGTGCTATTGTTACAGCACACCCCTGTATTGTTTGCAATGCAGTGAGTGCATAGTGCACACTGCATAAGGGATTATTAATATTATTCATTCACACTAAAAAATTGTCTATTTTAAATAGACCCTTTAAGAAAGATATCATATGTTTTTGTTTATGATCCCAATTCCCAATCCCAAATGCCATCCCACCCACTCCCAGGCAGATCTGTAGGGGTTAACCGAATATAACCAACCAGTTAACAATAACAATGTGTGTACTGCAGTGTCTAACTGTCTCTTTATGAGTGTGTGAGTGTGTCTGTGAGTGAGTGCCAGTTTGAAAAGTTTGTATGTATCTCATTCTCTATGAGTGTGTGTGAGATGAGTGTATTAACTGCCTTTGAATTTTTTTGTTTGTATGTGATTGTGTGTCTGTCCCAGTGTCACTGTCTAAGTGTCTATGAGTGTGAGTGTGACTGTGGCTGACTGTGGTGCCATTGAATGTTTTTGTTTGTGTGTGTGTCCCACTGTGTCTCTAGTGTCTGAGTGTCTAGTGAGTGTGACTGTCTAACTGTCTATGAGTGCACTATGCAGAGAGTGAGACTGAAGCCAAACCCCACTATAGGGGAAGGAAAAGCCTTGAGTAAACCTTGAGTAAATCTTTATTGGATCACAAATATACTGTACACTACAGACAGTACAGCACACACACAGTGCCACACACAACAGCACAATACAAAAATAAAGCACACACACCTCAGGTGAGTGGCGTGCCACCCTTTCTTCACCATGATTTACTCCTTGATGTCTGTGTCCTTTTTTATGTATTGTTTGTTTGTGTGTGACTGCTGTGTACTGTTCAGTGACAGACTCAGTCACTATTCAGTTGTGTGTAGTACTGCTTTAACAGTAACTAATAACTAACTAATTATATTTGTGATCCCATAAAGATAATATAATCATCAAGAAGAAACTGTAGTTATAGTAGTTCAGTTCAATGCTACTTGTTTTAAAT